>NC_092226.1:32905099-32920099 GCF_036320965.1 Panulirus ornatus | reverse complement strand
CCCGTTTCCTCAAAGCGCTGAATCAGCAGGTGTTCTTCGACACAGCCAGGCGCCTTGACACCCCCACCACCGTTGCTCAAGTCTTGATGGTGCAGAGCCATGCTTGACGGAAGTGTTGCTTTGGAAGTTTCCATGTTGTAGTGACATTACCATGACAGGTAATGTCGAGGTTGGTTCCAATTGTCAGATCAGCGTTTCAGATAAGAAAGCGTCTCTGGAGAACGATGACAAACGACTTTCTGACCTTTTAATTCATCTAAGTATCTATATTTCCTTGCCAAGTACGTCAAGTGCTTCAAGTTGATTCATCATTCGTTGTACTCCGTTGTGGCTACTGAGGTGGATTGCGTTACATGTCTCGAGTCGTGACATCTGAGTTTCAAATCTTAGCTGTTTGATTTCACATACAAACATGATAAATGAGGAAAGATCATTTATTATTGTGATAGATGAAAAAGTAAATATTAGAATTACCACAATTTATTTCATAGGTATCAGATGCCTGTTTTCATCACAGTATCGTACATTTTTTATAACAATTTTTTTACCATAATTTTTTCAATTACGTACATGGCAACTCATTTCCCAAAGACGAAACACATGGCATGTGGTTCCTTGAAATTTAACCCTATATAAGAAAGTATAATGAAATAATTTGTATAAGTAGTCCATAGATTTTTGTATTTCATAACTTTTCATATTGCTTTACAAAATGGTCATTGGTTTAACATATAATATTTTGAAATTCTTAAGTCGCACTATTGGAATGATCGACCAAGCAAAACAGCAGAGTTGTTCATTCCATAATGCATCCCATTCTGGGGTAAAGTTTTCTTTCCCTACCATACCCTTCTCTATCACGAACAGCAGGCAGGGGTCTTGTGATCCCTTTGACAATACACCCATTTTATGGTTCACATGTTAATTTCCCGTAATTACTTTTACCTTCCAGCAGCGCTCAGGAAACCATCCGCGTCCACCGGGTGGAACTACAGTTCAAAAGTGTGGCGTGTATATGCGTGATCTTGTTGGATGACCACAGGACAGTTGAGGAAGTATTCAGTTTCCACAATGTGGAAGTTGTATCGTGGGTATGAGGGGGTCTTGTGATATTTTATATCTGTGTTTGTAATGTTGGAGAGATGGCTGGTGTCCGGAACAAACCAAAGGAGAAAACGTAACTCGTACATGGAGTTCCAGATAGGTGTGTGTATGGAGGAATGGTGTTTAAGACTAAATCGGGATAGAAGGTATTCAGCGCCTGTCGGGCAATCGTCTGCGATTCTTCTCAACATTCATCATGCTCACTTTACTGTAATACAGTGAAAAAAGATCACCGCTCTCGTCCAGGTATGAGGCATGCGACCACTTTTTCGTGCAATCAAACACTTTTATAAAGACCCAGTCAACATCTGTTTCACCTATAGTTTTCACTCTCTCTCTCTCTCTCTCTCTCTCTCTCTCTCTCTCTCTCTCTCTCTCTCTCTCTCTCTCTCTCTCTCTCTCTCTCTCTCTCTCTCTCTCGCCGCGCCATCTGTACACCGAGGTCTTCAGTTCTTTTTCAAGGTATGACAGTCTTTGTGTTTGGGGGGTTTATCACATTTGGACTTGGATTTCGTCTCTGGATCTCATGGTTCCTCGCCAACCGCTTCCTCCACAGCCGATATCTGACCCAAATACACCCACCCGCTGTCAGAATTATGTATATATGGATACTTGAATGGGCTTAACTCTTTTGATTTTACAGAAAAACCTTTTGGAAGATCTCCAATGAGCATACTGAAGGTGCTTTTATAGGTTACAGTGTCTCTCAGGGACCTGCTGAGGGTGAAATTCCAGCCTTATGACCTTCTCGCCTCCATTTATCTCTATTCTGCTCTGGAACCTCACGATCATAGGTTAAGACCACAAGGTCCTTGCATCTAGGATGTAAGCAGAGGAGGATTTTTATGCCTCAGATAAATTTCATGAATCATGAGAAATGTTAAGTTCCCTTCAATCCTTACCTTCTGTTTGCCTTTGTTAGAAGTGTCGATTTGTTAGGTATGCAGATGAGGTTTTTGTGTCTAACTTATGCTAATCTCTGTCCAAGTATTCTCGGCTCCTCCTGCGACTAATGTTAGTGGAGGAGGAGAGGGTTGTGGTTTAGATAGAGCAAAGATATCATGATCAGAGGCAAGACGGGAGGTCTTGACATTAAGATAATCAAGGAGTAATAAAGGACTTTGCATTTTGAATACGTCCAAGTCAGGTCAATTAACGTTTAATTAAATTCTACCTGACCATCTAACACACGAATACCAGACATCTACTGCTTAACGTTAAAGCTTTTTTTTTTTTTTTTTCGATTTCCTTGCCGACAAAGTATGATTTGGAGTCGGTAATTCGTGTGTCGACGAATCAAAAGCACTAACAACCGAGCCACAACGTGCAGAAGATGAAGGCAGACATTACTGCAATGACTGCAATAAACTTCTCTAATTCTTCTCACATCGTTGCACATCCATCACGCTCGAGGAGGGATGGTGTGAGGAGGATTCCTTCGGGGGAATTGCTGGAGCGTTGGAAGGACCCTCTTGACTAGCCTGCCTCCTCCTCCTCCTCCCACAGCAACAGACGATAAGAATTCATCACGACTAGAATCAGACTTCAGCTCCCCCGTGATCATCCCGCGACAACCGTAACAAAATGTCCTCCACCCCCGCTGCGCCGTCAGCGGAGAAAACCACGTCAGTCCTGCGCATCGCCACACGTTTCACCGAAGATTCGTCCAACTCAGAGTCAGATTTATAGACAGTTTTAATGGAACTCGAATTCCATTCAGGATTAGTGAGATAACTCTCAGCGATGGTGGGCGTGATAGGCTGACCGAGCTGGTATTACTGAACTTAGGTTTGACTGTCTTCAGATATGGATATGAAAATGAATGATTAAATGATAAATGTATATTGCACGTACGTACCATCGATCATCTCACTGCCCATTCTGGCAGTGACAATTAATCATTCAGCCGTCCCCTCTGGTCGCAAGTATCTATCATCCTCTCGTTTCTTTCGGCTGCAGGAATATGTCATTCCGCTGTCCCTTCCAGCTAAAGTAATCCATCATATCCTGTTCCGTCCTCCGGCTAATGTAATCTCGAGCACCGCTCTCACATCTGGTTACATCCACGAATTGTTCTGCCGTCCTCTCTAGTTACAAAAATATCATTCTATTTCCCTTCAGGCGACAGCAATCATTCATCATGCCGTTCCTCCTGGCTACAGCACTGTATCATTATGAAGTTTTTCCTGTCTACAGCAACCCATTATTCTGCTGTTCTTTTTGGCTTCAGTGACTCGTCATTATGCTATTCTGGCTTCAGCGACCCCTCATTCTGGTGTTCCATCTGGCTCCAGGAACTCATCATTCTGCTGTTCCTTCCGGCTACAGCAACTCATTCTGCTGTTCCTTCCGGCTACAGCAACTCATTCTGCTGTTCCGTCCGAACACAGCAATCCATCATTGTCATGTTCCTTACGCCTACAGCGTAAGCAGCGGCAACCTGTCATTCTGTTGTTTCTTCTGGCTACATCACCTCGTCATTCTGGTGTTCCATTTGATTACAGCAGCCCATCATTCTGCTTGATTACAGTAACCCATCATTCTGCTGTTCCTTCCAGCCACAGCAGCGAATCATTCTTGTGTTCCTTCTGGTTACGGTAACCCATCACTCTACAGGTAATAGAATACTGGCTCTTACAAAGACCTTTGCTGTTTAAAAGAGGGACAGATGGTACATGACGAGGTTATCTGCTTTTTACTCTTAATTGTTGTAGAATTGAGGGCAACTCACCTCCCACATTTCCTTCCTGCTTGATTTGATTAACGGCAGGAAAAGATGAAAAGATGTCAAGAAGAAACCCCCATGTAGCGTGAAGTTTATTACCGTGGACATTTTAGAGGAAGGTGTGAAGGGGAAAAATGCCAATTAATTCTACATACTTCTCCTCTGAAGCCTAACTCTGAAAAGAAAAACAATTTGGTTTATGTTCAAGGTCTCTTCCATTATTTACTTCTAGTAATGGTTGACTCAACACTTTGTACTCGTGAATGATATTTTGATAGACAAAGTGTGATTACTTTGCATTTACCCACGTTGAAATCCATTTGCCTTGTCTCTTATCACTCCATCAGTTTGTCAAAATCCCTCTGTCTCTTAAGGCAGTCTTCCTTTGACTAGGACGCATTTCTTACTTTCGTGTCGTGGGGAAAATTTGAACTAGCTTATGAACCCTGTCTCCAGTTCACCGAAGTTAGATGATGAAAGTTATGGGTCCCAGGACTGAGCCTTGCGGTGCCGAGTTCATAACGTGAAATCAGTCGAATTGTGGATAGTGCGTTGTAAACAGCAGCCGCCCACAGTACTGACGGGTGTTGAAGTGGTCCCCGGAGCCATCCAACACCTTACATATCAGGATTACTGATTTTACTTCGTCTGAACCACCGGGAGAGTCTTAATATCTCGTAATCTTTTTTTTTTTTTCATTTCCCACTTTCACATTGTCTTTCTTCCTCTCTCTTTTCTCAGCAGAACCTTTCAGTGCACACATGAACGAGTCCAGTAAGCTCTTGGCTCCTAGTTTATGGTATAGGGTGAGAAGACACCATGGGAACCCGCTTGTCTTTGCTACAAACGAGACAGGAGGGTCAGGTAGCGGACGTACCATCAGCCCCTCCCTAGTTTCTTGTCCGTCAGACAGCCCCGACACGTTTTCTTTTAATTTCATTAATGTTAATTTTCTTTCCACCAGCCTTTCTTCTTCTGAACACCGTCAGGCTAATACCCGTCCTAATCTCTTGCTTCTTCAGGAGACTTAACTGCCTGATGCTTTTTTTAAGTAATGACTTTTACATCCTCATCTTTAACTTTCATTTACGATTCCGCTGCAGGGCAGACGTGTCTTCTTGTCCCAACACCGACACTCTACTTCTTGCACGTCTCTTAGACATGGAATCTTCAGAATTAGATGTCATGAGGCTTGAAATTAGTTACCCAGCTACCACTGTTTTCCTTTTTAGCCTACTGTTGCTGCTGCTATCCTCACTATATATTTCATAGAAATTCTTTCTCTAGCGTTACTAGCACGGAAAATCTATTGAGTAGAGTAGAGCGAGTGACTCTCACGAGAGCTGATCATACGAGACTCTTCGAGGAACTTAACTAGAGCGTCATAAATAAAGGCCAGATCTCTATTATAAGTGGCAGCCACGACCCCTTAGCAGGAGGAGTAGGGAGGGCCTTCCCACTACACAACCTCAGAACACACAGACTGGTAATGAAGTGATCTCCGGAGAGCGCTCCCCTGCCCACGCTAATGTGTTACTCCGTCGTTGACATAAATGAGGAGATCAGCTCCTGCGTAGCGAGAAGTGCGCATGCGCTGGCTTCAGGGAGTCAATGGCGTCTAATCAGTGAGTTTCAAAGAACATTTTAGCTGGAACGAATCAGCCGGGGCTGCCCAGCTGATAGCCGCCCCTACCTCCGTGAAGGCCCCCCGAGGCGCCCTCTGGCTTCGGCTCCGACGATTACCTCCCGAGCCGTTGCTCCTCCTGGCCTTCTGTTGTTGACCCGTTGTAAAGGTCGGTCTCCATACCGTTAGTCTGACAAGGAGAACATAGAATCCTATCTACATAGAGTTGTCCTTCTTGAAGAGTTTGTTAGATGAGACAATGTATTGTATTGTAAGAGGAATTTCTGGACAGTCTCTGTATTTTAGATTCACTGTTGCGTTTGCAGTGCTTTAGGACTTGATCGTAAGATCCATGGTACATGTCTCGAAATCGTACTACATGTTTGTGATGTATCTTTACGAAATTTATCCTGCGGCCAGAGATTTAGATTACTGATGCTCTGTATGAAATATCTACAAAATCTGATGAAAGATTGTGTCTTGTACTGGTATATGAAGATAGTGCGTTCCTTCTTTGTGCTGTTATGTTGTCACTGTAGCACAGGACACCCAAACAACAGTTCAGAAACACAGAAGCAACAAAGGATGATACAGTCCGTTGCACAGCATCAGGTTAAGGACGCTACACAACACCAGCTTGTCCATGTAGTCATGACCCACCTGGCAAGAAATGGTGGCCAAAGATTGTGGTGTCAAATGTCCCAGACGATCGAAGATTTGCGAGACGTCGTGCCATCAGTGTACCAGACAGGTGTTAATGGTTGTGAGAGCTTATAGTGGTGCCACGGTTATACCAACCAAATGATGGAGTTCAGTTGGACAGCGTGAAGCATAATTTTCAGGCTACCCCCCCACCCACCCAACCCCACCTCTCTCTCTCTCTCTCTCTCTCTCTCTCTCTCTCTCTCTCTCTCTCTCTCTCTCTCTCTCTCTCTCTCTCTCTCTCTCTCGCTAAGGTCCATGGGCAACGTACTAGTCACCACCGGCAGCAGTTCGCCTGCGGTGTGAAGGAAGCACATTTGCTATGCTCGGCCGCCGCCACCACCACCACCACCCACACACACGCTGGGCCGACCACCACGCCTGCCTCCACCCCATCAACTCCAGCCTCCACGCCGTCAGCGCCTTCTTCCACGCCGTCAGTAACACCTGCTTCCTGTCGACGGGAGGGAGGCCTGTAAGGGAGCGAGGAATTGGAGACTAGAAGGTAGAAATGATCGCTAACCACGACAACGAAGAAGGAAAGGAGCGAGACGAAGTAAGGGACTGAGAAGATATATGGAATAGAAATGTTGCCCGAGATGAAATAAGAGGCGGACAGAATGAGAGAGTGTGAAGGGCAAAATGACAAGCAGAGAATTAAGATAAAGCAGAAGACCAGTAAATAATGTTAAAGACGGAAATAAAGAAAAGGAACTGATTATCAATTTCATGCAAGGAGGACATTGTGAGATGAAGGCGGCAACACGTTTTCACGCTTCTAATGTGGAGAAGAAAATGTAACGCGAGAAAATCTTAAAACAACGTGACCTCAGAATCTGTTTGTTTTGCTGTGACATTCTGCAGTCAGACTTGGATTTAATGAGCTGTATGACAAGTCGATTTATGTATTCGAGCAATTTGCTCAAGTCTCTTAATTATATACAGCATTTAAAAAGTTGCTCGACCCTGGCAAGTAAATCGTGTGTCTTTGTCGCCATCACCCACGCATGCCTTTGTCGTTATCATGTATCTGTTCGTCGTTATCATGTATCTGTTCGTCGTTATCATGTATCTGTTCGTCGTTTTCATGTATGTGTTTGTAGTTATCATGTAACTGTTCGTCGTTATCATGTAGCTGTTCGTCGTTATCATGTAACTGTCTGAGAATTTCGCAGAGTTCCAGATAATCTAGCATAGATGTCAGGCGTTGTGGTTGACCGCAAGATGTTTTAGAAATCAAATGACGAAAAACATGAGTCAGGTTCCCCTACGTCTTGTGATCTTTTTCCCCAAACCTTGAATGAATCTTTGCATTTACCGCAGCACGGTGAGGCACAGGGCCCATCACTTCGACGGTTCGTAACTGGGTAATATTTCTACTTTAAAGAACTTTGACCCTACATGTTTGCCAGTCCAGTACCTAACACAGTCTCCAAGCAAGAGGCGTTTACAGACGCAGCTGAACAGACTGAAGATGAAATGTTGCAGGTTGATGTTTGACGGATGGAGGGAGCGAGAGGAAGACCGAGTGACGAAGAGTTGGTGTAAAGGTCAGTCGGGCTGAATGACACTCGACCCTCTCGGTGGTCATGCGAGAGAGAGAGAGAGAGAGAGAGAGAGAGAGAGAGAGAGAGAGAGAGAGAGAGAGAGAGCTTTTTACCTATTTGTGCTTATTGGGATGGAGCTTTATACTCATGCAGGTGTTTATTTTTTATCGTGTGTAAGTTTTTGAAGTTTCCAGTGTTACTCTTGTTCTTATCCTTGTTCTGCAAGTCAGTTATGTTGCCCTCGTGTTCTGGGTCTTTTTTTAACTTCAAACAAATGTTCTGTGTTAACATCGTCACGGACACTCGGGTGTTTCCATGTGATTACCACATCTCCCCTTCTCCTTTGTCTATTCCAAGTGACTAAATCGAGGAATTCATCCACTCTCTCTCTCTCTCTCTCTCTCTCTCTCTCTCTCTCTCTCTCTCTCTCTCTCTCTCTCTCTCTCTCTCTCTCTCTCTCCATAGATCATCACATTCATTTCTAATAACATTGTCTCATACCTCTGGACCTTTTCCAGCCGTTCTCTGTACTCGAGTAACGAGACCAGACTGTTGTGGTATATTCCAGCATAGGCCGAACGTAGGTCATTTATTGTTCATGTTGTCGAGGCAAGGTTTGGCCCCGACCAAAAAGCAATTAAGCCTTCTTCACGATTCTTCTCACACACGCTGTTGTGGTGGTGAGTTCGGCATGATGTCAGCTCTTATGGCTCTTTTATAGTGAGTCTTCCCAGCCTATTTTCCACAATATGGAGCTCAAGAGTTCTGGTCTGCTGAAACCATTCTTGTCCTCGTGGCTTGAGTTGTATGAACACTCTCTCTGAACTCTACTGCATCTATATGTGCCTTTGCAAGTTTACAGCCTCACCTACTCAACTTTTTTTTTCTTTTTACGATTTTGGCATCATCAGCAAATAAATCCCTGCTCTGACTCGTTTGACAGATCAGAACCACAGATCAGCAACAGCATTGGCCCCAGTACTGAGCCCTGAGGGATCCCAGCTTCATAAGGCTCCCCTGATGTGCGTCCTATGTTCTTTTCTACTTGGATTTCTGGGTCTGTTTAAGTGCTTCTTTAACCCCAGCTTGGACGTCCAGCCTCATTCGTAATACTCTGTGGGGGATAGTATCAAAGGCCTTCTGGAAGTCTAAGAACAGAGAATCCACCCTCTCATTTTTTTTTTTTTTTTTTACGAGGATGTTATTAACATTCGGAAGGGCAATAGGTTCGTCCTGCAGGATCTCTGTAAATGCATATTATGTCCCACCCAGTAGCGTATGCTACTCAAAAATCATTAATCTGCTTCTTAAATATTTTTCGAGTAACTTGTAGGCCCTGCTTGTTATCGATACTGGTCTGTAGGTTAAGGTTAATGTTCTTTCCCCTTATTGTGATATGCCGACACTGCGCTGACTCTCTTCCATTCTACTGGAGCACTGTTCTCATTCAGAAAGATTTCGATTGTTATCGCTCGTTTTGATAAGGTTGTCCGCTCACTCCTGGAGTAAACTGTGATGTGCCATCTGGTCCATGGGCTCTTTGTGTGTGTGTGTGTGTGTATCCGTCCTCACGTCCTGATAGTATGATGCACGGCATGGTAGGATCATCTAAGACAGCTGTGTCATATTAACATATGAGAGCCATGTGGATATACCACTTCTGCAGCCTCGCCTATGCTATGATCACTTTAATCATGTATACGATGAGTAACAGTCACGGCCACAAACCACACAACTATAAACGCCGGAGCTGAAAACGTATTGGCTACAAACGGATACATGATAGATACATTTTTGTCGTTATCCTTTTATGCAGAGGTAGAAAAACTGTGGAGACAACCCTCTCAAAGTAAGGCGCTTATCGTACTCTGAAAGACGCAGAGCAGGATGGCCAGGCTGCATATTGATTCATTTAGTCTCTAGGGAAGGTGTTGCATTTTCTGTGAAGTGCCTACAAGCCTTAAAAGAAAATGATGGCCCTTTAAAGAACATTTATTGGTGTCGAAATACTCTACTGGCAAGCCTCCCTGTGGTCTTCGTGCTCGTGCCTGTAACCTTCCTTCCTGTTTGCTTATTTCTGTTTGCATCGTTCTTTACGTTGTCCTTCCATCTGCATATGACCTTTGTATATGTGGCTTTCTTCTGCCTGTGCTTCGTTTTAGTTTTATCTTTCTCTCTACTTGTGGCCCTACTAAACCTCCCACTTATTTTTTTGCTTCATTAGCTTCGTATCTAATTTTCATTTTCATTAATACGAAATCATGTGCATACTTCATGTGGAGAACAGTCAATCAAGAGCGAGGCAGGACCACCTCGTCCATACATAGACCACAACACCCGATCACAACACATGACTCTTCATTCACGAGGAACTGTTGACATTATACACCTTTCTCCGTTCTCGTTGCCATTGCTGTAGAAATAGAAATTCGCAGTAACTAAAAGAGACAATTATCGTGCAATGACTAATCCGTTTTTGTATTGCTATTCCCGGAGTATCTCCTGACCAGGAAGTAGTCTCGTATACTCGGGTACAAAATACGCTGTAATAAATGACCCGGATCTGTTGTTTCAGGTTAGGTGATAAACAGAATTTCGAAAAAGAAACTATTTAGAGATATTGGCTTTTTTGCGATGTATAGTTCCACACTTCTCATCGTTCGCCAGATTTTGACATGATGAAAGCTTCTAGGGTGTTGGCGGACTCCTTCGATTCTTTATTCTGTATGCTCAATGTGAAGCATCATGATGCGTCTTGGTATTGAACGTCACGAACGAATGTGGATGCAGACACCAAGCCACTTCGTCGCACGTCGTTCACATAGTTTGGTAGAATGCATGTTGCTGTATCAAGAAGGATTGCAGAGTCCAGTGCGCATGTACTGCCATGAGCTACACCCACACACACTGGGAGTGTGGTTCCTGCAGATGCCCAGGAACCAGAGTAGACAATATGCTTGTGCATCGCTTGGATCAGTTCCGTACATGTAATTTTGAGTTCCTATGTTAAGAGATCTGTAAACACAGGAGAGTAATATGGCTTGATCGAGCGCGAGGTGTCTCTTACGCAGCCACTTCTCTTCTGTGTCACTTCAGTGTTGGTCTGATGTGTTGGGGAAGGAAAAATGGGATCAGTAACGAACTGCACCGTTTCGAGAAGTGTGTATCCTAGTGTCTGTGCTCTCCTATTCGACCTGGGTCTGACGGGCCTTTTCTAGATGTTCTGGAGACTTTTAAATTAGAGGAAGGGGAAAGAAAAACAATCTTTTGACGATAGTGGGCAGGGAGCAGCAGAAGGAGCAGTATCTGCGGGTGATCAGCAGTCACTGGGTATGAGGACTGATGCACAAGAACATAGACCTGAGTCATGCGAGATGTCCACAGGAAACTGAGTGAAGCTGTTGAAAAAATTATATGTAATGTTAGGGATGGAGCAATACAGGAAACTTGTTCATGAAAGGCTTAGAAAAAGTGCTTGTTAGCCGATTTGAAAGTCAGAGATACTGAAGCTGACAACTCAACACTAAAGGATCTAGTTTAAAAGTGGATGAAACCAAAATTAGAAAGACTACTAAAGTCTTAGATCTATTCACATGCCGCCCAGAGTCGACCTCATAGGTCTGAATCCTCGTTGGAGCAGTCGGTCCACAGTCAACCCAGCTGTTCATCCTTCTTCCCATAGGGGTTGGTTGAGAGCTTACGCACCTGGCTTTCATTGCTATGTATATATATATATATATATATATATATATATATATATATATATATATATATATATATATATATATATATATATATTTCCCTGGGGATAGGGGAGAAAGAATACTTCCCACGTATTCCCTGCGTGTCGTAGACTAAAGGGAAGGGAGACTAAAAGGGAAGGGAGCGGGGGGCTGGAAATCCTCCCCTCTCAGTTTTTTTTAATTTTCCAAAAGCAGGAACAGAGAAGGGGGCCAGGAGAGGATGTTCCCTCAAAGGTCCAGTCCTCTGTTCTTAACGCTACCTTGCTAACGCGAGAAATGGCGAATAGTATGAAAAAAAAAAGATATATATATATATATATATATATATATATATATATATATATATATATATATATATATATCCCTGGGGATAGGGGAGAAAGAATACTTCCCACGTATTCCCTGCGTGTCGTAGAAGGCGACTAAAAGGGGAGGGAGCGGGTGGCTGGAAATCCTCCCCTCTCGTTTTTTTTTAATTTTCCAAAAGAAAAAACAGAGAAGGGGGTCAGGTGAGGATATTCCCTCTAAGGCCCAGTTCTCTGTTCTTAACGCTACCTCGCTAACGCGGGAAATGGCAAATAGTATGAAAAAAAAAAATTATATATATATATATATATATATATATATATATATATATATATATATATATATATATATATATATATATATATATGTGTGTGTGTGTGTGTGTGTGTGTGTGTGTGTGTGTAAATAAGATGGCTTTAATTAGGGCATTCAGTTGCCCGTGTTGTCACAGCTAACATAAAAAATGTACGGTAAGAGAACGTATGTCTTCCTGTCTGTTTAGTGTGCTTGTTGCAGTCTTCAGATGCAGACCGTTCATGTCTCGAGGGGATACGAACCTTAGTCCCCGTGGGTGGCGCGAGACAGCCAAGATCCAATTAACCCTTAGACAATGCGGCTGCTTGATGGCGCTGGCGGCGTCAGTCGGCTGCCCGTATTTCAAGATTAGAGGGGCTTCCCCTCATCGCGAGATGAAGGCGATCCAGATCTTATTTTCTTCTATCAAGGATGATGTACACCCGGGGAACACTAGCATCAGCATAAGGTGCAGCTCGTGACCAATTGGAGATGCACGTCTCGCTGCTGCCCCCTGAGTGCACAGGTTGCGGCCAGTGCCTGACGCCCGACAGATGTCTTCATCGCCTGCTCTGCCCTCCAGCTGGACACCGAAGCGAAGCGCCGCTGATTTATCGATGCCTCGGCCGTCCTCGCCCGACACGAGTGCACCCTGCGTCAGAGATTGTATATGGAGATAGTAACCCGATATTTCCATAATGAGTATTTATTATATGATAATTTCTCTGGAGAGGAGCCTTCATTGAACATCATTCAGGTGGATATTGTAATCACCAAGGATGATGCCAGGGACAGGAGGCGCCTCAATGCTACATCAACGTTTCCAATCTCTTTGGATAGATTTCCATAGGTTCTGCACCAGATGATGCTACTACGGCTACCATTACTGCTACTGCTACCACTACTACTAGTATTATTATTACTCCTATTACTAGTATTATTACTATGCTGCTGCTTCTACTACTTCTAATACTACAACTACCATTCCTACTGCTACTACTACTAGTATTATTGCTATTACTGCCTCTACTATTACTACTACTACTACTTCTAATACTACAACTACCATTCCTACTGCTACTACTACTAGTATTGTTGCTATTACTGCCTCTACTATTACTACTACTACTACTTCTAATACTACAACTACCATTCCTACTGCTACTACTACTAGTATTATTGCTATTACTGCCTCTACTATTACTACTACTACTACTACTTCTACTACTACTAATAATGATACAGCTACTACTACAAGTATTACTACTACTACATCTACAAGTATTACTACTACTAGTATTACTACTCTTGCTAGTATTACTTCTGCTACCACCGCCACCACCACTACTACTACTACTACTACTACTACTACTACTACTACTTACGACTACTACTACTACTAATTATGATGATAATGCACTGTGGAACGAAATCAACAGTTTTCTCTATGAATTAACTAAGGAGCTGTCCTAAGCACA
Organism: Panulirus ornatus; assembly: GCF_036320965.1. Lineage (NCBI taxonomy): Eukaryota > Metazoa > Arthropoda > Malacostraca > Decapoda > Palinuridae > Panulirus > Panulirus ornatus. Next base: position 32,906,576 of record NC_092226.1, on the reverse strand, counting down.
ATTTAGTATGGAGGGGCTTCAGTACCTCCTTCACTCACCAAAGATTCCATTGCAACATTCATTTTGCTCTTATTGCATATCTAGCACAGACCAGAGACCCAGAGACTTATCTCTGTTATCCTTCTCCTCCTCAGTAATACTACACCGGCCAAGAACACTTCACTCCTCTCACTGAAACTCCCCACCTCAAGGATAACATTGTTGATAAGTCACAGTGGTACACGAGACGTGAGTTTATCATCCCCAGTGAACACTTTCCCAATCAGCAACAGTTATTTGCATTCCTTTGTTAATTGATTCTAATTACTGCATTACTGATGTCAAGTCTTACAAGTCGTTTTAATCACACATCTTGAAATTGGTTTACAGCAACAGGAGAGGTGAGACCCTCCTTCAGTGCAATGGTCAGTGCTTTAACCTCTGAATATCTTGACTGGAGAACGTGTCCCAGGACTTCACAGTTTTTCATGCCTTATCTGCCTATATTTACCGTTACTGCAAGTCTTTTGAGGCAGACACACGCGTTTAAGTTACGTGTTTTGACCAAGTGTAGCCGGATTGGTCCAATAATGTTAGGGACGCTTTTTTGCCCAGGGAGCAGAAGGAGGTGGAGGGGGGGGGGGGGTAATTTATGTCTTGTGTCGTGACCTCGATACTACGAAACCACATGCACTGGGTCACTTACGGCCGTACAGGATCGTCTGGCCTACATAACCTGCTATTTATGGCTTGATACAAATCACGGCTCTCTGAGGTCCAGAGTGATGTAGGGTGGTATGAAATCTGAAAGCCAGAGGAGGTATAGACTAGGGAACCATGACCAATACCCTCCATCAGAATGTCATTAGATCCGCATTCTACGGAACCAAACAGGACTGGAACTTCTTGTCGGGGGGCCTGAATACCGTGACAGTTCACTGTACCGAATCTCATTTGGGTAACAGATTCAGAGGCAGCTAACACAGGTCAGTAGGTTACCTTGCTGCTGGGAGGGGCCGGTGGGAGGACCCGAAGATTATAATCGATGATATAAGGCAAGGAGGCCTGAAATGCTCTATGATCATGCAGTACTAGATTGCGGTAAGGATAGAGGTGTGAAGTTCATATACATTCGTATACGTGAATACAGGCATGCATATACACCATATACATGCAGATACACCAATATAATGGTAATGTAAGCCTTCACACGGTTACACATACACGTATAAAACTACGTGAACACAACCGTAATGATGATATACAGTGGCAGCTTACGTTATGCCTTAGTCAGACTTACTGAAAACTAATATAAACACATTTCTGTACTGGTCCTCTTCCCTTCCTCCTTTTTTTCTTTCTTTCATCTTCGTCTTCCTTATTAGCTCGTCTAGTTCCTCATCTTTCTCATCACTGATGTCACCCATCTACCCTCCTCACCTCTCCTGCTCTATTCACTCATCTCTTCACGTCTTGTTTCTCCCCTTCACTGTTGTCA